>NW_026606190.1:10000-20000 GCF_029834395.1 Sorex fumeus | reverse complement strand
CGACCCCCACGCGAGGGGGAACACGGGGGCCAAAGCACCACCGGGCTCCGCACGGGCACACAGCCTCCCCTGGGGAGGGGCCCGAGGGGCCGGGGGGTCCGGGCCCGCGAGGGCCGGGGCAACGCAGCACACGCGCCGGGTGGGCTCCGAGGGGAAAACGCGAGAGGGAGGCGCCCGCCGCCGGGACCGACCGGGCCACCGGGAAAACTCTGCACGGGAATCCCACCGCCCAACGACCAAGGGCGGTCCCGCACCCACGCCCGGGACGCCGGCCGGCCCGACGGCCGACCCACCGACGCGCGCTCCACCACGGAAGCCACAGCCGCGCACGGCACCGCGGTGCCCCGACCGGCGGGGACCCGGATGGTCCAGCGCCAACCACCGACACCCGTTCCCCAGCCCCAACGCGAGGCAGGGAAGGCCGACGGCGCCCAGAGCCTCCACAAACCGCTCTTCCTCTTCCCTCTGCCCATCCGAGTCCTGCCGGAGGGTCCGGGTACCCAGACGGCAACGTCCAGTCACTCGGGGGCACGCCACCGCGCGGACCGCGCGAGAGCGTCTCGCTCGGCTGGGGGCCGAGAGCACGCACACCCCGAAGCCGGGCTCCGCAGCACCACCGCCGGCTGCGGCACACACAGACACGGGAGCGGACAGCGTGTCGTCCCCCCCCACGGGAAGCACGGCTCCCGCGGGGCAGAGCGGGGGATCGCGCGGGCATAGGTCGGGTCCAGGAAGCGAGACCATACCCGCGCACACGCCCGTCTTCTCCGACCGCGCACACACGGGCCCATCCGAGCCCCGACCACCGACACGACGCCCCGACGCCGGGACGCCGGCTCGGCCCGGCGGGACCCTCCCCCGACGGGGGGAGGCGCGGGCCGCGGTAGGCAAAGAGCGAGGGCGCTCGGCACCCCCCCACGTCTGGGGGGAATGACGGCGGAAGCCTCTCCCCGCCACAGGGCGGCGGGGAAGGGCAGGCTCTGCTACCGGTGGCTGACAGCGCAGGTAGAGGAGGGGCAGCAGCTGGGGGATCCGGTACCCCAAAGGCACCCTCTCGGATCGCTAGAGAAGGAGTATTCTCCGCCGAGGGGGCGCCGCCCCCCGACCTAGGCCGGCTGCCCCGCTTCTCCGGGCTCCCCCGACTCGAGTGGGGGGGGGTCTGCCGTAGTGGTCCGGTGGCCGAGCCCCGCCGAAGCAAGACCGACCAGAAGCGTGAGCGTCCGCGGTCAGGTCCGTTGTGTGCTGGGTCCGCGGGAGGGCCCGCCGCCCCTCCGCAGCACCCGGCAGACGGCCCCCGCCCACCACGGCGGGTGACCGGCTTCCGCCCCCGCAACGGGAGAGGAGCGGAAACCCCGGACAGAGCGAGAGAGAGCCCCCAAGGGGGGGGCCACCTCGTCTCCCAGAGCCCGGCACAACGACAACCCACCGCCGCCGCTCACGCGCCCGCGCGCGCTAGAGCCAGTTAATGCGAGGCACGCGGGCACGCGCCCGAGAAACGGAGGCCGCCCAACCGCCCACGACCCAAGCGGCGGGCCGCAAGGGGGCGAACGGCAAGGCGACTCCCGTGTGACAAAACAACGACCGGCTCGACCCCCAGAGGGGAACACCACCGAACGAGGAGAGCCCAAAGAGGGCAGGACCGCGAAGCCAGGTGACGGGGAAACGGCACCACCGGCTCGGCCTCAGGCACCTGACAGGACGACCTGGAGCGCTCCAGGGGCACCACCGAGGGCCGGTTGAGGCACGGCAGCGCGCGCCACCGCCGGGCGGCCCCACCCCGCCGCGGGGAGGGGCCGGCTCGAGAGAACGGGAACCTGGGACGGTCCCGACAGAGCGAGGGTTGTCCACCGTGTCAGACGACCCCGAAAAGCCCACTCCCTGTGCACCAAGCAGGAGAGCGGCAAGAACGGGATCGGGCCGGGGTCCGCACCCCTGAACGCCCCGCCCCACCGCGAGGTGGGGGAGAAGCGAGAGGCCCGCTGGCAGAACGAGAAGAGCGGTCCCATTCACGTGGAATGTCCGTCCCTCGTCTGGCGCGGCTTAGGCCCGGCCCGGGAGAGCACACCAGCACCACATCGATCAGCAAGGAAAGGATGCGAGAAGCGAGCGGCCACCGGTCCCCCCGGACGAGGAGGGGACCGGACCCCGAAGGAGAGCGAGCAAAGGACAGCAACCCTCCGGAGAGGGGAGAGGCCCGTTTCAGCCTTTGCCCACCCTTCTGACCTCGGGGTGATTCCGGACCCCGACCGGACAACCCCCTCCAACGAGAGCGAGACTGCCTGACACGCAGCGGGCACGGGGGCCCGCGGGACTGGGGGAGGTCCGTTCACATCGGGGCCGCGGACGCCGGGCTGAACTCGGGCGCCTTAGGCCGGAGGTTGACAGCCACGGCTGGGACACTGCCCCCAGGTGCACGCGAGAGCCGGCGCACAGGGCCCAGGCGGGCGGCTCGAGCGGCGGGAGGCCAGGGAGGAAGTCCTCAAGACAGGCCCCGACCATCCCACACGCACCCGGGGGAACGACGGTCCCGATCCTCACGGCAGAGAGCCACCGAGAGAGAGCGTGTCAGCACACATCTCGCGGTCCAAACCGGTCCCGTCGCACGGGAAAAGGACCGATGTCGGAAACGGGACCGATCTGCATCTTCCCGCCGCACCTCTGGAACAGGGACCCGGCAACTGGCACCCAGGAGAGCCCCATCGCCCCGAGTCCCGGAGCTCCACGGGACAACTGGTCGACCCCGTGACTCGGCATGGTCGAAGCTGCGCCCGAAGCCACGCGACGACCCCACGGCGGCGGCGGCGGCGGCGGCGGCGGCGGCGGCGGCGGCGGCGGCGGCGGCGGCCCGGAGGTCAAAGCCAGCTCGGGAAGGCTAAGGGGATAGATTCAGAAGCCCAGAAACACCGCGGCGGGAAATCAAACAAAACTAAGTCCTCTTCCTTCTCGGGGCCGCGGACCAGGCGCCCCCACGGGCTCACGGCCGGACCCCGTCACCGTGCACCGATGCACCGCCCGCTGACCGGCCAAGGGCGGCACGCGTTCAGCCCGGCCATCGGCCCCGCTCCGAGACGCTGCGGACCGACCCTGGAGCTACGAGGCGCGGGCTCAAGCCGGCGCAGGGCCCTGTGCGCCCGGGCCGCCCCGTGCTCGGGCCGGCCATCGGCCCCTCTCCGAGCCGCTGAGGACCCCGGAGCTGGCTACGCGGCACCCGCCGGCCAAAGGTCGGGCCACACGCCCGGGCCGCCCCGCTCTCGCGCCGGCCACCGGCCCCGCTCCGAGCCGCTGCGCACCCTGGAGCTAGCTACGCGGCACCCGCCGGCCGAGGGACGGGCCACGCGCCCGGGCCGCCTCGCGCTCGGGCCGGCCATCGGCCCCTCTCCGAGCCGCTGAGGACCCCGGAGCTGGCTACGCGGCACCCGCCGGCCAAGGGTCGGGCCACACGCCCGGGCCGCCCCCCTCTCGCGCCGGCCACCGGCCCCGCTCCCGAGCCGCCGAGGACCCTGGAGCTAGCTAGCTACGCGGCACCCGCCGGCAGAGTGCTGGTCGACCCGCCCCGGCAGCCAGGCCCGGCGCCGGCACCCGCCGGCGAAGGCAACACAGCCTCCCTCAAGAGCCTGCAGTTCCAAGCTCCACCGCCGGTCCTCGCGGGCTGGCGCCTCGACAGCGGGACCAATGTCGACTCGGACGCCGACATCCTGGAACGCCGCCTCGGGCAGTGAAACCGAAACGCTGCCGTCACCCCAGAGGAGCTCCGGCGCCATATAAAAGCGGACGGCAGGTGGCGCCCGAGCAACCTCAGCGGGATCGCCATCCCCCACCCCGCTCCGAACTGCTGCGGACCCTAGAGCTACACGACACGGGCTCAAGCGGGCACAAGGACGGCCACGGGCAAGGGCGTCCACGGGCTCGGGCAGCCATAGACCCAACTCGCTCCGGGCCGCTGCCGGCCCCGGGGCTTAGCTCCGCGGCACCCGCCGGCCGAGGGCCGGGCCCCGCTCCGGGCCGCTGCCGACCACGGGCCTTAGCTCCGCGGCACCCGCCGGCCGAGCGCCGGGCCGCGCGCCCGGGCCGCGCCGCGCCCGGCCCGGCCCTCGGCCCCGCTCCGGGCCGCTGCCGGCCCCGGGGCTTAGCGCCGCGGCACCCGCCGGCCGAGGACCGGGCCACGCGCCCGGGCCGCCCCGCGCCCGGCCCGGCCCGGCCCTCGGCCCCGCTCCGGGCCGCTGCCAACCCCGGGGCTTAGCTCCGCGGCACCCGCCGGCCGAGGGCCGGGCCGCGCGCCCGGGCCGCCCCGCGCCTGGCCCGGCCCTCGGCCCCGCTCCGGGCCGCTGCCGGCCCCGGGGCTTAGCTCCGCGTCACCCGCCGGCCGAGCGCCGGGCCGCGCGCCCGGACCGCCCCGCGCCCGGCCCGGCCCGGCCCGGCCCGGCCCTCGGCCCCGCTCCGGGCCGCTTGCCGACCCTGGAGCTACGGCGCCACCCGCCGCCGGGGTGCTGGTCGACCCGCCCGGGCAGCCAGCCCCGGCGCCGGCACCCGGCTGCGAAGGCAACACGGCCTCCCTCAAGAACCTGCAGTTCCAATCTCCACCGTCGCTCCTCGCGAGGTGGCGCCTTGACAGCGGGCCCGAAGTCGACTCGGACGCCGACATCCTGGAACGCCGCCTCGGGCAGTGCGAGCGAATCGCTCCCGTCAGCCCAGAGGAGCTCCGGCGCCGTAGAAAAGCGGACGGCAGGTGGCGCCCGAGCAACCTCAGCGCGATCGATCGCCACCCCGCCCCGCGCGACTCCTGTGGAGGGAAACTAAATCCCACCGCCCCTCCCTCCCCTCGAGAAACAGGCAGGGCCGTTGGGGATGGAGAGGAGGACAATTCCCCCCCACCCCCACAAAAACTAAAACCACCCCCCACCACTCAGTGCGTGTGTTTGAGCGCGCGGGCCCGCCTGCCTGTTCTGTGTCTGTGTGCGTGCGTCCGTGTCCATCTCCGTCTCCCTCTCGGCCTCTGCGTGCCTGTTTGGGGTTCACAGCGGACTGGATGGACAAGGCACCCAGAGCTCAGAAGATCCACCCAATCCCGATGAACTTGACGAAAAGACCGGGGAGGACCCGTCCGTCTGTCAGGGGCCAACCTCCTTGGAGGAATAGGCGACGCAACCCGAGAGAGAGAGAGAGAGAGAGAGAGAGAGAGAGAGAAAGAGCGTTCCGGTTCGTTGTTCCCCGGCTCCCTCCCTGGGGACAACAAGAAGATGCGGCGGCGGTGGCGGTGGCGTGAGACATGAAGCGGCTCTAGGAAATCATCGGAGCTGGGTCCGCAGAAAGGAGCGGTTCGGGTTCGCCCCGGCGGAGTTTCGTGGAGATTTCCACCAAGGAACCGGCACCGTGGCCCTCTCGGGCGAACGGGCACCCTCGGGAACGAGCACACCCTCGTCGTGGCCACTCGCGAAGCTAAATGCAGGACGTTGTGCAGTGTGGCGCGGCGGCGGCGGCGGCGGCGGCGCCCACATCGAGAGAGCGCACGACCACCCGCTCGTTTCTCTTCACCATTTCCCGAATCGGTCACTGTGAAGCGGTGGTGTTGCGGGGGCGGGCGGGCGTGAGTGAGTGGGTGGGTGGGTGCGTGCGCGAGTGCGTGTTTCACGTGGCTTAATGCGTTTTAAAACGACCTCGAGATGGAGCCGTGACACCACGAACCTAAGGGACACGTGAGGCTGGGGACATAGCCGAGGGGTCCGGGTCCGGATGGCAGAAAAAAAAAAATAGAACGGGAGTCAAGTCAGGCACCTGTGCCACACGTGAACTATGGGCAGCTTGCACCCCGTGACCCCGGTTGGAATCTCTGGAGATGGACACGGAGGGAAGACGGAGGGATGGGGAGGGACGGGGGGAGGGAAGAAAGTTTTGTCCGTTTGTCCCTGTACTTCACGGCGATTCATTCAAGACGTTTATAAAAAAAAAATACATATATATGTACACATATATATAATATACACGCATACATATGTACGTACGTACGTACGTGTGTACGTATGTATAAAAAGAAAAACAAGCAACCGTAAGCGAGCGAGCGAGCGAGCGAGCAAGCAAGCAAGCAAGCAAGCAAAAGCCAAGAAGGAAGCAAGCAAGCATGCAAGCGAGCCAGCCAGCAAAAAGAGTACGTACGAGTCCGTGGATAGACGCGCAGCGCGTCTCATGCTAAGTGAAATGAGTCAGAAAGAGAGGGACAGCCGGAGAAGGGACTGCACTCGTGGGTGGAGGGTCCAACCACATCCCATGAGGCTCGCACCTAAGGAGAGCAGATACACGGCCGGCCGGCACGAGAAGATTGCTCCCTAGCTGGAAGCCTGCCTCATGAGCCAAGGGGAGAAGGCAGCTGGAAGAGAGAAGGGAAGTTTCTCTTGACAGGGGTGCCTGTCAAGAGGTGGCACGTTCGCCCTGGAGGGAGGGGCGGAGGAGTTGAAGCCGGCAAGGCAGGCGGGCCCCCCCCCCCCCCCCCCCCGCTGCGGCGGCGGCTTGAGTGGCAGGGAAACGCCCTGCCGCTTTGCTAGCGCTCCAGCCTCCAAATCCCCGCAAACCCTCCAAATCCTTTTCGTGTCCCTCTTCCCTCCCTCACGGCCGTGAATAGGGAATAGGGACACGAAAAGGATTTGGAGAATTCGCTGCTGGTCCGAATGATGTCCGTTTCAGCCTGGTGGAGCCAGTATGGAGACTTCTCAGTCCGTGGAAAGGCGAGCTGCTTGGCCTGAGTATGGCTGGCCTTGGGTGGCTGTGGACCCAGGTTCGGTCCCTGGCACTCCAAGGGGTCATGGAAATCACTCATTCAGCAAGAAAGAGTACGTATTTATTTAAATAAATAACGAATACGACCACGACCACGACCATCCTGTTGTTCGTCGCTTGCCTGGAGCAGGCCCCACCCTGAGATTTTGAAACAGTGCCCTATTCAAGGCTGTTTCAGGCTTAGGAGAATGAGACTACAAAAAATAATGACTACATTTAAAAAAAAAAAAAACAAGTGAGTTCATGTCAATAAGCAAGCCAGTCAAGCCAGCAGAGCAAGCCAGCAAGCAAGCAAGCAAGGAAGCAAGCAAGCGAGCGAGCGAGCGAGCGAGCGAGCGAGCGAGCGAGCGAGCAAGCAAGCAAGCAAGCAAGCAAGCCAGCCGACAAGCAAGCAGGCAACAAGCAAGCGAGCGACAGAGTCCACCCTGACCACCGACCGAACCAAATAGAGGAGCAAGCAGGGCCTGGATAGGGGCGGTGGAGAATGAGACCCATCCTTATGACTGGTATTTGGCCTATTGGGTACGAAGGATCTTGGATCCCGAAGAAAATGATGGCTCGAGGAACCGGTCGGGATGGGAGATGTGTGCTGAAAGTAGAAAAAGGGCCAAACATGATGACCTCTCAGTGTCTGTATTGCAAAGCATAAACCCCGAAAAGAGGGGAGAGGGAGAGGGAGAGGGTGAGGGAGAGAGAATGGGGAATATGTGTCTGCCACAGAGGCAGGGAGGCAGGGGGAGGGTGTGTGCCTCTGTGTGTGTGTGTGTGTGTGTGTGTGTGTGTGTGTGTGTGTGTGTGTGTAGGCGGGGTTATAATGCCCGGGATATTGGTGGTGGGAAATGTGCACTGGTGGAGGGATGGGTGTTTGATCATTGTGTGACTGTCCCCCAAACATGAAAGCTTGTAAAGATCTCACAGGTGAGTCAATAAAATTTAAAAAAAAAAAAGTGCCATGGTTTCCTTCCCCCCCCCACCCCCCCCCCCGGGGAATTTTATCAATGATACGTGTTTTCTGTTCACAGTACTTTGAAGCTACTGCATCTTCACCAAAGCTCCTTCACCACCACCACCACCACCACCACCACCACCACCACCACCACCACCACCACCGCCCTCGCACCCCCCCCCCCCGCCCCACCTCTCCCCAGGCTTTGTGTCACTTGATCAGCCCACGGGGGAGGGGGAGGCGTGGGGGGGGGCGGAGGGGGCGGAGGAGGCGGGTCTTTACATCGAGAAAACCAGGGCCGCAGAGTCAAGGAGGATTGATTTGGCCTCCACGAAGGCTGTTTCTTGAAGTGCCCAGGAAGGAGGGAGGAGTTTTCTCCCGAGCCGCGGTTTTCCCTTTCTCTTGCTCCCCTTTCTCCTGCTCCCCTCCCCCGCCCGCCAGCGACAAGCTGAAAGAGGTCACCCACCCTACCACCTCCCATTCCAACCCCACCTCTGAGGTGCTTGTCCAAAGCCTACACCCACCCAAGAGCGCTTAGCAGATCTTATCTCCAAGGAAGATACCGACAGAGAGCGGCATCTCTTCCTCTTCCCCCGCCCTCACCCTCTGGGCGGGCTGGACGGTCGTGGGGGGGGCGGGGCGGGGCGGGGCGGGGCGGGGCGGAACGGCGGGAGCCCGGGAGCCCCGGAGCCCCGGAGCCCCGGGCGGGCGGCAATTGTCATGCAAAAAGAGGCGACCGGGCCCGCCGGCTTGGAGTCAGGTTCCCTCTGGCCTCTGAGCACACGGATCTTTGTGATTGATTGATTGATTGATTTTTTTGAAGGAAAATGAAACCAAAACCCTGGTTCAAGGACCACAACTCCCGGGAAGCTCTGGGGCCGCCACGACCATGGGCACCGCCCACCGAGATGGTTCCCGCCGCCTTCCCCTCCCCTCCCCTCCCCTCCCCTCCCCTCCCCGCCGTGTCCGTTCCTTCCTGTCCGTTCTCGGTCTCCTTCTCTCCCCCACCGCCACCCCCACCCGAAAAGCGCCCCCCCCCCCCCCCCCCCCCCGCCACCCTCCGGCTAGAGAATTCGGGCGGGGGTTTCCTAGGAAAGTCCTGCAAGCATCTCAGATAGATTTAAAAGAGAGGCTTCAGCTTGATCACAGGCACTGGCTTTCATACCCCCCCCCCCCCGCCACCCCCCGCCCCCAACACACACTTGCAGCAAAAGCAAGCCAAAGAAAGAAAGCAAAAGCATGCGCCCTTTGATTCCAAGACTTAGAGTACGAGTGTGAATGATCTTTCTCCCCAACCTTTGCCTGAAGTTTGTTTCTATGAGTCCATTGGCATGTCCTTCGAGAAAAATAAAATGAGATAAAATAATTCGACAATGAAGAAAGAAAGAAAGAAAAGCAAGCAAGCAAGCAAGCAAGCAAGCAAGCAAGCAGGCAAGCAAGCTCGCTTGCCTTGAGCAGGCCCCAGCCTGAGATTTTTTAAAAAGTGCCATATTCAAGGCTGTGTCAGGCTTAGGGGAATGAGACCCATCCTTGTGACTGGTATTTGGCATATATTTGGGTACGCCACAGGGAGTTTGCCAGACTCTGCGGTGTGGGCAGATGACATTCGGTAGCCTGCCGGTTTGTCCAAAAAATAATGACTGCATTTAAAAAAAAAAAAAAGTGAGTTCATGTCAACAAGCAAGCCAGCAAAGCCAGCAGAGCGAGCGAGCGAGCAAGCAAGCAAGCAAAAGCAAGCAAGCAAGCTAGCCGACAAGCTGCCCCCCCCCCCGCCCCCAACACACACTTGCAGCAAAAGCAAGCCAAAGAAAGCAAAAGCATGCGCCCTTTGATTCCAAGACTTAGAGTACGAGTGTGACTGATCTTTCTCCCCAACCTTTGCCTGAAGTTTGTTTCTATGAGTCCATTGGCATGTCCTTCGAGAAAAATAAAATGAGATAAAATAATTTGACAATGAAGAAAGAAAGAAAGAAAGAAAAGCAAGCAAGCAAGCAAGCAAGCAAGCAAGCAAGCAAGCTCGCTCGCTTGCCTTGAGCAGGCCCCAGCCTGAGATTTTTTAAAAAGTGCCATATTCAAGGCTGTGTCAGGCTTAGGGGAATGAGACCCATCCTTGTGACTGGTATTTGGCATATATTTGGGTACGCCACAGGGAGTTTGCCAGACTCTGCGGTGTGGGCAGATGACATTCGGTAGCCTGCCTGCCGGTTTGTGTAAAAAATAATGACTACATTTAAAAAAAAATGTGAGTTCATGTTAATAAGCAAGCCAGCAAAGCCAGCAAAGCCA
>NW_026606190.1:5000-7500 GCF_029834395.1 Sorex fumeus | reverse complement strand
TTAATTTATGAGAGAGAGAGAGAGAGAGAGAGAGAGAGAGAGAGAGAGAGAGAAGCCAGCCAGCAGGCCGGCCAGCCAGCCAAAGAGTACATCCCGAGCGCCGACAGGACCAAAGAGAAAAGCAGGGCCTGGATCTGGATCTTGCTGGTGGAGCCACGGCACGGGTGGACGGACGGGTACGCACTCACTCCCTCCCGGGTCATGGTCTGACGGACCCGGGAGCACGAAAGTTTGTCAGTCTGTCCCTGTGCCTCCCGGTGATCCATCGTGAAGAAATTGATTTAAAAAAAAAAAAAAAAAAAAAAAAAAAGAGGAAAAGCCAGCCGGCACAAGAGCACATCCTGAGTAGTACAGACAGGACAAAATGGAAAAGTTTTTTTTTTTTTTTTCTTTGCAAAATAGAAAAGCTGCGTGAGTGAGGTACCGGGAGGAAGGGAGGAAGCATGAAGTGGGTGTCGACAGGGAGGAATGCCCGTCCCTTGAAATCGGGGTGCAGTGTTCAAGGGCCTGGCGCAGTCACTTAGCTTGGGCCTCTTCTCCTGGTGCCGCCACACTCTCCGCCTCCCTCCCAGGGAAAGTGCTCTATGCTGAAGCCCCGTGGCACTGTTCCCCGGGCCACGCGCTCGCCTCCTCGCCCCCCACTGCCCCCCGCCCTTCCATGAACTCATTCGTGGACAATCCCTCAGTCAGGCAGGTCAGGTAGGTCCCGTTGGTTTCTTGAATTCAGAATGCCATCTCACTCCCCTTTGGACCCCAAATAGGAGTCGGCCTCCCACGCAGCACTCCCTCGGAGTTCTTCTCGAGAAAGGAAACCTCTGGGATTCCTCCCTCCCTCCCTCCCTCCCTCCCTCCCCCCCCCCCCTCCAGAGACTCCCCCTCTCCCCAACCAACCCCTGGCGGCGCGGATGATGACTCGGACTACACCAATGATCGATTTATGGATTGATTTATTGATTTCTTGGGGTGGGGGTGGGGGTGGGGGTGGGGGTGGGGGTGGGACCGAAAGCCGGGCGTGCCTGTACTGGTCTAACCGGTTTCGAGGCCGAGTCCGTCTTCCTGTAGAGCCGGAGAGGGCGGGTGGACCACAACTCCCAGAGTGCTCCACGTCGCCGCCGCCGCCGCCGCCGCCGCCGCCGCCGCCGCCGCCGCCGCCGCCGCCGCCGCCGCCGCCGCCGCCGCCGCCGCCGCCGCACCAAAGGGGGGGGAATGAATGAATGAATGAATCAATAGATAAAATAAAATCAAATAAAAATCAAGCAAAACAGAAACCAAAGGACTTTCTCAGAGAGCTGGTCATTGTCATACAGTCGCGCGCGCTCGACCGCTCAGGGAGTGAAATGAAAACAACTCCGCCGCCACCCCGACCCCGACCCCGACCCCGACCCCGACCCCGATCCCGATCCTCGATCCGTACCTTACCGTACCTTACCGTGCCTTACCGTACCGGTCTGTCCCCGCCCCTCCCCCTCCTGGAATACTGCCCGCAGGCGGCCTCCCTGCCGCCCCCTCCCCCACCGATGGGGGTGGGGAAGAAATAGAAAAGCGGCCACGAGGGGGCAGAAAGGTGCAGGAAGGGGAGGGGGGAAGGGAAAAAAAAGAGCTGCAGGAAGAACTAGGAAAAAAAAAAAAAAAAAACCAAAAAACAAAAGGCGCAGGAAGGAAAGGGGGGAGGGGAGCCGCCAGTCGTCAGCCGCCGCTCCAAAGACAGGGGCGCCGGCCGGCCGGCCTGGAGATCCGAGTGCCAGAGGGACGGACGGACGGACGGACCCGACCCGAAGCGAGGCGAGGCGAGGCGAGGCGAGGCGAGGCGAAGCGAAGCGAAGAAGTCTGCGCAGGGATGGATCTCCAGCGGGAGGAGAGGACGTGCGAAAGTGATGCAGAGAACCTCAGGAGCGAGCAAAGCGCGGAGCGCAGAGCCTGGAGCCCCGGAGGTTGAGTAGCCGGAACAGCCAAGCGGAGGCTCGTTGAAATATAAAATGTACCAGGGAGGAAGAGGGAGAGGGAGACGGAGACGGAGAGGGAGAGGGGGAGAGGGGGAGAGAGAGAGAGAGAGAGAGAGAGAGAGAGAGAGAGAGAGACGGGATTTCGGTGCTCGGTGGTGGTGGTGGTGGTGGTGGAGGAGGAAAATGGGCACTGGTGAAGGGACGGGACGGGGGCGGAGGGAGAGAGAGGGGGGAGAGAGAGAGAGAGAGAGAGAGAGAGAGAGAGAGAGAGAGAGAGAGAGAGAGAGAGAGAGAGAGAGAGAGAGAGAGAGACGGGATTTCGGTGCTCGGTGGTGGTGGTGGTGGAGGAGGAAAATGGGCACTGGTGAAGGGACGGGACGGGGGCGGAGGGAGAGAGAGGGGAGAGAGAGAGAGAGAGAGAGAGAGAGAGAGAGAGAGAGAGAGAGAGAGACGGGATTTCGGTGCTCGGTGGTGGTGGTGGTGGTGGTGGTGGTGGTGGTGGTGGAGGAAAATGGACACTGGTGAAGGGACGAGTGTTTCATCATTGCATGACTGAG